>NW_026728070.1:0-10000 GCF_030684315.1 Stegostoma tigrinum
ACCTGCCCCTCGCTTCAAAATGATGCCCCATCTCAGTGTTCACCCTTTGACGGAGGGGAACAGCTGCTTCTTATCCAGCCCCACACCACCTCTGCTCAAGAACCTCCTAAGCCTGTAATTCAGGCTCCCTCGGTCTGCTCTTGAGAAAATAACCCGAGCCACCTCTACATCGCTCCATCCCCGCAGATCTTCTCTGAACCATCTCCTTCCTACAGACCCGTAAACAGTGCTCCAGCTGAGGCCTGGCTAAAGTCCCTGTACCACTCCACCAGCACGTGCCAGCCTTGTGGGTCAGAAGGAAGATGATTACAGCAGTGAGGGGAGGTTGGGAAGCTGCCCTGCCCCACCTTCAGGGACCTGTGGACAAACTCCCAGAATCCCTACGGGAGCTGCTTCCTGCTGTTCTAACTGCTTCCAAAGTGCATCCCCTCACACTGATCAGTTTCAATTTTCAATTCCAACCTGCCTGTGTTTTGAGACCTAGTCATTAATTTAATTGAATAATTAGGGCCAATAATGTGATTTATTCAATAATACAACTACAAGGCTTTTAGTTTTTACAGTAACAGTCAGTTTGTCTTTTATTGTTTTAATATCTAATGTACAGTGTGTGTGATCGGAGAGAGGAGAGGGAGTTCTTTTATATTTAAAAAAATTGTCTGTACAAAAGCATTGAGCAATATTTCTGTGTCAGATCTTCTCTGCAGTGCCATCAGCTTCACCAGCTCCCAGTAATTTCTGACACTCCCCCTCTCCTTCAGAGGCTGTAAAATGGGCCAGGGGGTTGCAGCAAACTCAGTCAGGGACAGCAACAGGCTGTATCACATCCAGCAATGTCCCCTGTCATTTCCCAACCACCCCCACCCCACCCCATCCCTACACAGTCCGCACCATCCCTGACTCTCACTCTCTCTCTCACACACACACACACACACACAGTCCCTACACGGTCTGCACGACGCCCCTGACACACAAAATCTCTCTCGCACCACTGGGCCCTTTTCCTTAGAGACTGAGGGTCCCCACTGGGCAGGGGACTATCTCCCTGAGAGGAGGGGTCGGGGAGAGGTAGGTGGTGTGTACGTGGGGACGCCGAGCGGATGGGGAGAGTGGAAGGAGTGAGTGGGGGTTTGGTACAGATATAGGGAGGGTCGGGGGGTGAGGGAAGATCAGGAGAAGCTGGAGGTGGTGTGGGGGGTGGGGTAGGGATTAGGGAAGGGTAGTGGTGGACTGGCATGTCAGAGGCACTCGGGATGAGGAGTGGGTGGAGAGGGGAATGGAGGAGCGTTTGGGAATGGGAAGAGGGGAGCGGGTGGGTGAGGTGCTCTGACATGCCGTAGACACTGATTTCAGGGGGTGGGGAGGGGGAGGATGGCGACGGGGTTGAGTGACGGGGGGGGGGGGAGGGAGGGGTGGCAGGGAGTTGGCGCTCTGTCATGTGGGGGCTGGGGCTGTCGGTATGATGTTGAGTTGTCGCTCCAGGAGCAGAATCTGAAGCTGCAGCTTTCGCTGCTGTAAGGCCACCAGCCCCCGTTCCACCTTCCACTTCTCCTTCTCAAACTGCAGCCTCTCCTTTTCCAGCAGGAGGCGCTCTTCCTGCACTGACACGGCCCTCTCCCTCCCCGGCCTGGCCGTCTCAGAGCCTGGGCAAACCGGCTGTGGTCCTGGGCACGGGCTCCCCTCCGGACCTGCCAGACGAGGACTGGAGACTGCAGGGTCATGGGGAAAGGGGGGGGGGGGGGGGGGGGGGGGGTGGGGGGGGTGGCAGAGGTAGGGACAGGGTTAACAAAAAGGGAGAGGTGGGGGAGAAGAGAGAGGAGGTAAAGAGTTAGAGTTCGCACATTCACAGCTCAGAGCATCTAGTGCAGAGGGAGCGGGGCGCTGTCGGAGCCGAGGGAGCGGGGCGCCCTGTCGGAGGGTCAGGGCCGAGGGAGCGGGGCGCTGTCGGAGGGTCGGGGCCGAGGGAGCGGGCGCTGTCGGAGGGTCAGGGCCGAGGGAGCGGGCGCTGTCGGAGGGTCAGGGCCGAGGGAGCGGGCGCTGTCGGAGGGTCGGGGCCGAGGGAGCGGGCGCTGTCGGAGGGTCGGGGCCGAGGGAGCGGGCGCCGGAGGGTCGGGGCCGAGGGAGCGGGCGCCGTCGGAGGGTCAGGGCCGAGGGAGCGGGCGCCGTCGGAGGGTCGGGGCCGAGGGAGCGGGCGCTGTCGGAGGGTCGGGGCCAAGGGAGCGGGGCGCCCTGTCGGAGGGTCGGGGTCGGGGCCGGGGCCGAGGCCGAGGCCGAGGGAGCGCGGCGCTCTGTCAGAGGGTGAGGCAGCAGGACGCCCTGTCAGAGGGAGCGGGGAGCTGTCGGAGGGTCAGAGGGTCGCGGTCGGGGCCGAGGGAGCAGGGCGCCCTGTGGGAGGGTCGGGGCGGAGCAAGCGGGCGCTCTCATGGTGTAACTGACCAGCTCCCCCATCTGGTGGCACATCTTGCCCGACGTCGGGTGCGTGAGCCTGTGTCCTCCCCGCTGCGTCCGCGGCCCGCCTCACCCCGTGGGTCAGCGTGTGGCGCCTCAGTCTCTCCTTCTTGTGGCACGTGAAGCGGCACTGACCACAGCGCAGCCGCTTAACCGGCCCGTGCCGTGCCAGGTGCGGTGCCAGGCCCTGCCTCGTGACTCCCTCCCAGCCTCCGCCCGGGGGCTGCCCGCTCCCAGCAGCCAACACTGGCCTCCTCCTCTTCCTCCAGCTGGCTCGGCTGGGACCTTCCATGCCATTGACAGCCACCACCGCCATGCTGGAGTCCTGGGTCTGCCAGTCTGCGGTCCCTTCGCCTGCTCCAGGCTGACCCCCCGGCTCTGGCACTGACGGGTAGCTTGTACCACAGTATTCGATCTCCTCCTCCGTGCCCAGGGCCCCCTTCACATATTGCCCAATGGTCCCAATTATCTTGCCCAGTGCCAGGATCTCATCGTCGTGTGTAGCAGCCTGGCTCGCTCCCCCTCCCGCCACCTCCGCCCCCTCCGCGGCGGGCCCCGGCGGACGGGTGGGTGCGGAATCTTCCTGTGCAGGCCCCGGCCCGCTCCCCAGCGTGTCCTGGATACAGCGCAGCTCCTTGTGGGTCCTCTGGTGCTCCTGCAGACAGTCCCAGTGGTCACTTACAAACGGACACAGACTGCAGCGCAGCGGCCCCGTCTGGTTCACATGGACCATCATGTACCCTGTGGACAGCGGAGAGGGAGAGCGGGGGTCACTGAGGGCGTCTGTGGGGGAGGTCACTGAGAGGGAGAGGGCGCGGTCATCGAGAGCGCGATCAGCGGGAGGGAGAGGGAGAGCGCGCGGCGGTCAGCGAGAGGGAGAGGGAGAGAGCGCGGCGGTCAGCGAGAGGGAGTGGGAGAGAGCGCGGCGGTCAGCGAGAGGGAGTGGGAGAGAGCGCGGCGGTCAGCGAGAGGGAGTGGGAGAGAGCGGCGGTCAGCAAGAGAGAGAGCGCGATCAGCGGGAGGGAGAGGGAGAGAGCGCGATCAGCGAGAGGGAGAGGAGCGCGATCAGCAGGAGGGAGAGGGAGAGAGCGCGGCGGTCAGCGAGAGAGAGAGGGAGAGAGCGCGGCTGTCAGCGAGAGGGAGTGGGAGAGAGTGGCGGTCAGCGAGAGAAAGAGGGAGAGAGCGCGATCAGTGAGAGGGAGAGGGAGAGTGTAGCGGTCAGTGGGAGGGAGAGGGAGAGAGCGCGGAAAGGAAGAAGTGGCGGTCAGTGAGAGGGAGTGCATCAGGAGAGGGAGTGCATCAGGAGAGGAAGTTTTCAATAAACAAACTCACTGAGTACTGTTCCCGAGCCCTTCCCCTTGTCCCCCTCGATCCTCCCTCCCACCTCGCTCCTCCCTTCCCCCTGCACTCTCCTCTCCTCAGTCTGTAAACCCCACTGCCTGCCCCACCCCAATTCCTCTTACCCCTCCCTCCACACCACCAACACCCTACCAATCCGCAAAACGCCGCCTCCTGAACCGCCAAACCCCGTCCCCACCCCACCAAACAGCCCCTCCCGCCACCCCCCCACCCCACACCCCCTCCCCGTACCGTACAGGTGGGTAATCTTGTGGTTGGAGAAATTGCTGAGCTTCGTTGTCTTGAACTCACAGATGTCACAGTGATACTCCGGCACATAGTTCTCATCGGCTGGGGCGCAGAGCGGAGCGGAGAGAAAACAATAGATAATTACTGTGGGGAGGAAATTAAATACCACCCAGTTAGAGTGAGTGAGTGTGTGTGTGTGTGAGTGTGTGAGTGTGTGAGAGAGAGAGAGAGAGAGAGAGAGAGAGAGAGATAGAGATAGAGATAGAGAGAGACAGGGGTAAATACCCTGTTACTGCATGTGAGGGGTAAATACCTGATCATTGTGGGGGTTAAAGCCCCCATTACTTGGAAGGTAAATACCCAGTTACTGGGGATAAATATCTGGTTACTTGGGCGTCTCCCCACTCTGGGGTGGCTAGGTGCAGCGCAGGGGGTGCTGTTCAAGTCCGTACCTGGTACGTCTGCTCTGCCCGGACACTCCGGGGGGTGGGGGCAAAAGGAGTTTGTTCCTCATTCCACCCTCTTTACAATGGGATATGCCCATGTAAACAGGTCACGCTGCAGTTACAGGCCTCCCACCAGTGGCAGCGCTATCTACGCCAGCTCACCACACCGCCACATTTAGGAATTCCGCAGGAATAGTGAACCAGATGGCAAGTGTCATATCATGGAGAGACAGAGCGAGAGAGAGAGAGAGAGCGAGACAGACAGAGTGAGAGACAGTGAGAGCGAGAGCGCGAGAGCACGTGCGAGAGGTGGCAATTCCCAACTGACCCCTCCAAATAATTACAGAAGCCATCTACCCCACTCCGCATCCACAGTGGGAACCAATTCAACGGAAAACAGCATCAGGGAATGGGAGACAGATTTTGGAGGAGAGAGGGAAGTAGAGGAAGGTGGATATCAATAAAGGGAGATAGGGGGAGATTGAGAAAGGGATGGAGAGAGTGAATGATAAAGGGCAAGAGAGGGAGCCTGATAAGGCAGGGGGAGATTAAGAGAGAAGGGAGAGATCGACAAAGGGACAGAGGGGGAGGGACGGGGGACGGGGGGGGGGGGGGGGGAGGGAGCGATAGAGGGACGGGGGAGGGGGCGGTAGAGGGACAGGGGAAGGAGGGGGGCGATAGAGGGACGGGGTGATAGAGGGACGGGCTAGGGAGGGGGCGGGGAGGGAGAGGGAGGGGGGGGAGAGAGGGGGCGACGGGGAGGGAGAGAGGGAGGGGGCGAGAGAGGGACGGGGACAGAGAGAGGGGCGGGGGCAGAGAGAGGGGCGGGGGCAGAGAGAGGGACGGGGGCAGAGAGAGGGACGGGGGCAGAGAGAGGGACGGGGGCAGAGAGAGGGACGGGGGCAGACAGAGAGAGAGATACAGCTATTGGTAACGGAGTGGGGCTACACCGTGCGCTCCCCCATCAGCCTGGTTCCCTCCCCCTCCGCGGCCCTCCACACGCCCATCCCGCACCTCCCCCGTGCCCAACCCGCACCCGCCCCGCCCCCCGCCCCCACGCCCAACCCGCGGCCCTCACCACGCCCACCCCACCCCACCCCACCCCACGCGGCCCTCACCATTGTGCAGGGTCACGGCGTGCCTGCGGAGGGCGTTGCTGTGCGCCGTGGAGTACTCGCACCAGTTGCATTTGAGTAGCAGCCCCTTGCCGTCCACGCCCTTCTTCAGGTGGGTGAGCTTGTGGCGTTTGAGGTTTTCCTTGCGAGCGCAGGCGAAGCCGCACTGGTCACACTGGAAGGACTTGTTGCCCGTGTGCAGGGCGATGTGCTTGACCAGCGAGTGCCGGTACTTGGTCTTCCAGCCGCAGGTCTTGCACATGTAGATACGGCCGGGGCTGCCACTGGCGCTGATGTGTACCAGCTTGTGCTGGCGCCAGAAGGAGATCTTGTTGGTGGAGTAACTGCACTGACTGCAGTGAATGACGTCGCTGCCCTCCCTGAGGTGGGTCTCCCTCTCGTGGGTCCTCAGGTCCTGCTTGCCCCTCGCGACATACGGGCACAGGTCACACTGGTACTGTTTGGACTGCCACCTCTGCTTGTTGAGGGCTGCACGGCTCTCCCCCGGCGGGGCCGGGGCTCCCAGGGTGAGCGGCGACCCCGCCTCGGGGTCCACCTCCCCGTTGGGCGCCCCGGGCTGTATCAGGGGCCCCCCTCCCTTCCCGTCCTCGCCGACCACCACCACCTTGTAGTTGGCGTCCTCTTCCTCCACGTCCTCCTCCTCCTCCTCCTCCTCCGTCTCCGGGCCCCCCTCGCCCCCCTGCCCCGCCGCCGTCCCTCTGTCCGGGCTCTCCTCAAAGAGCCAGGGTCTCTCCCGTCCGGGGTTCTCCCAGGCGTGCGGGCCTCCCCGCGGGCACAGGCCGCCGTCGCTGCCCTCCGAGGTCTCCCCGTCACACGCCGCCCACCACTCGATCGGGGCTTCCCGCTTGACGGGGCCGGGGGCCGCGAGCAGCTGAGGCTGGGCGTGGGACATCCTGTGCGCCTGCATGTCCTCAGCGCTCTGTGTCACATACGGGCAGAGGGCGCAGGTCGACGGCTTCACCTCCTCCTCCTCCTCCGGCGGCAGGTCGGCAAAGGGAGGCGGCACGCACTCCCCCGACATGGTCCAGGCAGGGGCCTCGCACCCTCCTAAGGGGGGGACACCAGGAAATGGCTGCCAATCGGGATGGGGAAAGGCAAGAAGCGATCCATCTTCACTCGGAGAGAGTGCAGCCGATGGAACATCCCACGGGAAACTCCTGTCGGAGGGAGGGACAAGGCAATGAGACAGTCCTGGAATGATACACAGACACACAGACACACAATATCTATCTGTGCCTCTCACACACACACACTATATCTATCTCTGCCTCTCACTCACACACTATATGCATCTCGGCCACACACACACACACACACACTATATCTATCTCTGGCTCTCTCTCACACACACACACACACACACACACACACATACTCTGTCTCTGCCTCTCACACACACACACACTATATCTACCTCTGCCTCTCACAGACACACACAGTATCTATCTCTGCCTCTCACTCACATACACACAGTATCTACCTCTGCCTCACACACACATACACACTATATCTATCTGTGCCTCTCTCTCTCACACACACACACACACACACACACACACACACAATATCTATCTCTGCCTCTCACTCACACACACAATGTCTATCTCTGCCTCTCACTCACACACTATATGCATCTCGGCCTCTCACACACACACACTATATCTACCTCTGCGCCTCACACACACACACACACACTATATCTACCTCTGCCTCTCTCACACACACACACACTATATCTACCTCTGCCTCTCTCACACACACACACACACTATATCTACCTCTGCCTCTCTCTCTCACACACACACTATATCTACCTCTCACACACTCACACTATATCTACCTCTGCCTCACACACACGCTCACACACACACACACACACACTATATCTATCTCTGCCTCTCTCTCTCTCACACACACTATATCTACCTCTGCCTCACACACACTATGTCTACCTCTCACACACACTATATCTACCTCTCTCACACACACACACACACACACACTATATCTATCTCTGCCTCTCTCTCTCTCACACACACTATATCTACCTCTGCCTCACACACACTATGTCTACCTCTCACACACACTATATCTACCTCTCACACACACACACTATATCTACCTCTCACACACTATATCTACCTCTCACACACACTATGTCTACCTCTCACACACACACACACTATATCTACCTCACACACACCATATCTACCTCTCACACACACTATGTCTACCTCTCACACACTATGTCTACCTCTCACACACACACACACACACTATATCTACCTCTGCCTCACACACACACACAGTATATCTACCTCTGCCTCACACACACACACACACACACACTGTCTACCTCTGCCTCACACACACACACACACAGTCGACCTCTGCCTCACACACACACACTATATCTACCTCTCACACACACACACTATATCTACCTCACACACACACACACTATATCTACCTCACACACACACTATGTCTACCTCTCACACACACACACTATATCTACCTCACACACACTATATCTACCTCTCACACACACTATGTCTACCTCTCACACACACACACTATATCTACCACTGCCTCACACACACACACAGTATATCTACCTCTGCCTCACACACACACACACACACACTGTCTACCTCTGCCTCACACACACACACACACACTGTCTACCTCTGCCTCACACACACACACAGTATATCTACCTCTGCCTCACACACACACACACACACACTAAATCTACCTCTCACACACACTAAATCTACCTCTCTCACACACTATGTCTACCTCTCTCACACACTATGTCTACCTCTCACACACACTATGTCTACCTCTCACACACACTATGTCTACCTCTCACACACACACACACACACACTATATCTACCTCACACACACTATATCTACCTCACACACACTATATCTACCTCTGCCTGTCTGACACACACACACACACACACATCTCCCTCTGCCTCTCTCACACACACACACTATATCTACCTCTGCCTCTCACACACACACACACACACACACACACACACACACACACTATATCTACATCGGCCTCTCTCACACACACACACAAACACACTATATCTACCTCTGCCTCTCTCACACACACACAATATATCTACCTCTGCCTCTCTCACACACACACACACATCTACCTCTGCCTCTCTCACACACAAACTATATCTACATCGGCCTCTCTCACACACACACACAAACACACTATATCTACCTCTGCCTCTCTCACACACACACTATAACGACCTCTGCCTCTCTCATACACACACACTATATCTACCTCTGCCTCTCTCACACACACACACACACACTATATCTACCTCTGCCTCTCACACACACACACAATATCTATCTCTGGCTCGCTCACACACACACACACTATATCTACCTCTGCCTCTCTCTCACACACACACAATATCTACCTCTGCCTCTCTCACACACACACACAATATCTACCTCTGCCTCTCTCACACACACACACACACTATCTACCTCTGCCTCTCTCACACAATCACACTATATCGACCTCTGCCTCTCTCTCACACACACACACACACTATCTACCTCTGCCTCTCTCACACACACACACACACACTATATCTACCTCTGCCTCTCACACACACACACAATATCTATCTCTGGCTCGCTCACACACACACACACTATATCTACCTCTGCCTCTCTCTCACACACACACAATATCTACCTCTGCCTCTCTCACACACACACACAATATCTACCTCTGCCTCTCTCACACACACACACACACTATCTACCTCTGCCTCTCTCACACAATCACACTATATCGACCTCTGCCTCTCTCTCACACACACACACACACTATCTACCTCTGCCTCTCTCACACACACACACACACACACTATATCGACCTCTGCCTCTCTCACACACACACTATATCTACCTCTGCCTCTCTCTCACACACACTATATCTACCTCTGCCTCTCTCTCACACACACACACACTATATCTACGTCTGCCTCTCTCACACACACACTATATCTACGTCTGCCTCTCTCACACACACACACTATATCTACGTCTGCCTCTCTCACACACACACACACTATATCTACCTCTGCCTCTCTCACACACACACACTATATGTCTCTGCCTCTCACACACACACACACTGTATCTGTCTCTGCCTCTCTCACACACACACACTATATCTACCTCTGCCTCTCTCACACACACACACACACTATATCTACCTCTGCCTCTCTCACACACACACACACACTATATCTACCTCTGCCTCTCTCTCACACACACACACACTATATCTACCTCTGCCTCTCTCACACACACACACACACACAC
>NW_026728070.1:27500-30000 GCF_030684315.1 Stegostoma tigrinum
TATATCTACCTCTCTCACACACACACACACACACTATATCTACCTCTGCCTGTCACACACACACACACACACTATATCTACCTCTGCCTCTCTCTCACACACACACACACACACACACTATATCTACCTCTGCCTCTCTCACACACACACACTATATCTACCTCTGCCTCTCTCACACACACACACAAAATCTACCTCTGCCTCTCTCTCACACACACACACTATATCTACCTCTGCCTCTCTCACACACACACACTATATCTACCTCTGCCTCTCTCACACACACACGCACACACTATCTACCTCTGCCTCTCTCACACACACACTATATCTACCTCTGCCTCTCTCACACACACACGCACACACTATCTACATCTGCCTCTCTCACACACACACACTATATCTGTCTCTGCCTCTCACACACACACACACTATATCTGTCTCTGCCTGTCTCACACACACACACACTATATCTGTCTCTGCCTCTCTCACACACACACTATATCTGTCTCTGCCTCTCTCACACACACACACACTATATCTACCTCTGCCTCTCTCACACACACACACTATATCTACCTCTGCCTCTCTCACACACACACACACACTATATCTACCTCTGCCTCTCTCTCTCACACACACACACACACACACACACACTCACTATCTACCTCTGCCTCTCTCTCACACACACACACACTATATGTCTCTGCCTCTCTCACACACACACTATGTCTCTGCCTCTCTCACACACACACACACACTATATCTACCTCTGCCTCTCTCTCACACACACACACACACTATATCTACCTCTGCCTCTCTCACACACACACTTTCTCTGTCTCTGCCTCTCTCACACACACACACACTATATCTACCTCTGCCTCTCTCTCTCACACACACACACACACTATATCGACCTCTGCCTCTCACACACACTATATCTACCTCTGCCTCTCACACACACACACTATATCTACCTCTGCCTCTCACACACACACACACACACACACACACTACATCTACCTCTGCCCCTCTCACACACACACACACACACTATATCTACCTCTGCCTCCCTCACACACACACACTATATCTGTCTCTGCCTCTCTCACACACACACACTACATCTGTCTCTGCCTCACTCACACACACTCACACACAAGATATCTACCTCTGCCTCTCTCACACACACACACGAAATCTACCTCTGCCTCTCTCACACACACACACACGAAATCGACCTCTGCCTCTCTCACACACACACACACACCTATATCTACCTCTGCCTCTCTCACACACACACACACACGATATCGACCTCTGCCTCTCTCACACACACACTATATCTGTGTCTGCCTCTCACACACACTATATCTGTCTCTGCCTCTCACACACACACACTATTTCTGTCTCTGCCTCTCACACACACACTATATCTGTCTCCGCCTCTCACACACAAACACACACACACGATCTGTGTCTGCCTCTCACACACAAACACACACACACACACTATATCTACCTCTGCCTCTCTCACACACACACACACTATATCTACCTCTGCCTCTCACACACACACACACACACTACATCTACCTCTGCCTCTCACACACACACACACACACTACATCTACCTCTGCCTCTCTCACACACACACACACTATATCTACCTCTGCCTCTCTCACACACACACACTCTCTCTACCTCTGCCTCTCACACACACACACACTCTCTCTACCTCTGCCTCTCTCACACACAAACACACACACACTAGATCTACCTCTGCCTCCCTCACACACACACACTATATCTACCTCTGCCTCTCTCACACACACACACACACACACGATAGCTACCTCTGCCTCTCCCTCCCACACACACACACACTATATCTACCTCTGCCTCTCACACACACACACTATATCTACCTCTGCCTGTCTCACACACACACACACACACACACTATATCTACCTCTGCCTCTCTCACACACACACACACACACTATATCTACCTCTGCCTCTCTCACACACACACACACTATATCTACCTCTGCCTCTCTCTCACACACACACACACACACTGTATCTGTCTCTGCCTCTCTCTCTCACACACACACACTATATCTGTCTCTGCCTCTTTCTCTCACACACACACTATATCTGTCTCTGCCTCTCTCACACACACACACACTATATCTGTCTCTGCCTCTCTCACAGACACACACACACTATATCTACCTCTGCCTCTCTCACACACACACACTATATCTGTCTCTGCCTCTCTCACACACACACACTATATCTGTCTCTGCCTCTCTCACACACACACACTATATCTACCTCTGCCTCCCTCACACACACACACACTACATCTACCTCTGCCTCTCTCACACACACACTATATCTACCTCTGCCTCTCTCACACACACACACACGAAATCTACCTCTGCCTCTCTCACACACACACACACACACACACACACACACACACGAT